>NC_135503.1:14580199-14612699 GCF_052857255.1 Amblyomma americanum | reverse complement strand
CTTGGCGACCTCCAAGGCCCAGCCCATTATTCGGAGTTGTACCTCTGGGTGAGTGCTGAGCAACGCAGTCTCCCACTGACTTTGGTTTCAGATTTGGAGGCTCCGAGGCGGTTAGTTCTCAGGGAACTCGAATAGGATGTTAGATGGCTGCTGCCGCGGAACCTGAGTGGCCGCAGAGTTTTGCTACTAAGCATGAGTTTGCGGGTTTAAATCCCGACTCCGCTGCTCTCTCCTCCTACTTTAATGCGACGGCATTAGAACCCCGATGGGCGTCGTCGATAATGAAATTCGACCATTGGCTAGAGGAAAGTGACGTCACCATTCGGGAGCATTCCCATTGGCTGGAGGGAAGCGACGTCACCAGACCGGAAATGACGCCACTAGCGGTAAAGGCATCAGCAGTTGCTAATGTTATGCGTCGCCAACACGTAATGGAATTAGGTGTTCTTTTGATTTTTCTTTTGCTCCCTTCATCTTTTCTGTTACGAACACGCATAACTATTCTCTTGCAGAACATTAGGAGCAGGACAGGTCCCATATTGACCGTTAGAAAGAGTGTGTCACTTCTCCTCAACGCGTATGATTGCATCCTCACATGTAACAAGTTTAGCGTGCTCTGCGTACTCATCAACAAAGCACAGCCCTGACCGAGATGGGGGCGGAAAAGCACACGACAGAAGTGCAAGCGCAGTGGTCCTGTTTTGTTTCGTCTGGTCTTTTTCCTTCGATGTATTGTGGACTAGCCGCCGCTGTGGCTCAGTGCTTATGGCGCTCGGCTGCTAACACGGGTTCGATCCCGGCCGCGGAGTTAGAATTTCGATGGAGGCGGAATTTATTATTATTATTTATTATTTATTGATACCTCACAGCCCCCCAAGAGCATGGAGTGAGGGTGGCATCAAGGAAAAGGAATATACATAAATAATAAACTACAATAACGGTAGAATGGACACGGCACAAGGCAAAAAACACGAACAGAAAGATGATTTAAAATGGTGCAAACATATCCTCTGACCAAAACATATGCCCGTGCTCTGTGCGACGTCAGTGTACGTTAAAGAACCCCAGGTGATCAAAATTTCCGGAGCCCTTCGCTACGGCGTCGTTCATAGCCGGAGTCGCTTTGAGACGTTGAACCCCGAAAAACCATAAACCGCTTTACGGACCATGCCAAGACAACTAGGCTATACGTCACCGCCACAAAAGAAATATAAATACTGTGCACCGATGCTCAAATGTGTAACCCGCAGCGAAAGGATGAGCACTAATTTTGGAGGCAAATACGCAACCACGGTAATTATCAGGCTTTTGACGCAATGTCAACATCTTGTCTTTGATTTTTTTTTTGCTTAGTTCCTTTTTGTATCTAGCCAAAAACAGCGCTGATATTGACATCAAGAACTCAGGGCGAGCAAGGCTCCAGGCTTGTACATCGTATTCTTTAGTGTCTGGCGCAATAATTAATCTCTTAAAATAAACTGTGTTTAGTTTCTCGATACACCATATTTTCTTGAGTATAACCCGATAAAGAAACCGAAAAAATATCATAAAATATGCAGGGTGCGAGTTTTAGGCATGTGGGCGGTTGGCTTCTCGGCGTCCCATAATGCGCCCGCAATACACAATCGACGTTGGCGCATATCAAGCGGACAAGTGGCCAACAAAATTTATAGCCAAATCTCTATCCATTAGTGTTCGTCCGCACTGTCACCCAAACGTTTTTGTGCTCACGCCATTTTGCGCTGTTTGCTGCCTGGCCCTGTTTGGACGGGAAGAGCTTCTCTCGACGGCAGTCGTTCACGGCAAAAGAAAGAGCTAAACATAATCGCTGTGGCTGAAGACATCAGCAACAGAGCAGATGTGTCCTGCACTCGTGACTGGCGGAATAGCAAAGAGCCTCTCGAAACAGCCGAAACCGGCGATCATGACACGGCCCGAAGACTGGGCGCGTATCCTGGGCTCGTGATTCCACTTGCCAAGTTTATCGAGGGTAGAAGAATTCGTGGTCACGCTTTTTTAATGGACACGGTATAAATCGCTTAAAACAAGTTTTTGGGCTAGTTGGTAACTTTCTTGATTCACAACGGCAGCAAATGAGCGCAAACACAAGAGACGAAACACGCTAACACACGGAAGAACGCTGCACTCACAACTAGTTTTATTGGGAGTAGATTTTGCGTAAATAAAGGCACTACGCGTCTGCGCACTA
Organism: Amblyomma americanum; assembly: GCF_052857255.1. Classification (NCBI taxonomy): domain Eukaryota; kingdom Metazoa; phylum Arthropoda; class Arachnida; order Ixodida; family Ixodidae; genus Amblyomma; species Amblyomma americanum. Next base: position 14,610,490 of record NC_135503.1, on the reverse strand, counting down.
AAAAATGATAAAAAGAAAATCAACCACGTGTCACAGTAACACCACAAACACATCTTATCTCATAGCCGCGAAAAGGTCGAACTCCGAAGTGTACATAAAAATCAAAGCATCACTAATACAGCTCTTTTCTTTATATGATAGGCATCCAGGAATTCACGTGCCGTTTTATTCTTGCTCTTGCCTAGAATTCTAGAGCTGTCGAAACGTGGCGCACACTCCCTGCATGACTGGTAGTGCTTAACCAAGTGCACACTTTCTTTCTTTTTTAATTCCTTGTGTTCCTACAGCTCGGAGACGCATACAGTCGTTTTGTGCGAGCAGTGGATGCCTTCAGGGTTTCGTGGGCAAGCAAGAATTTCCATTGAGAAGGCGAAAGACCTTACGCCAGCGCATTCGTGATGCATACCAGGATCGCTGAATTTTCAACGTGATGTGATCAGGCCTCGAAAAGAGCACGGCTGCTTGTTGTCACAGGTTGATAACACGAACTAAATAAACTCCAGTGTGTTTCGAAATTTAGATGGACACAACCATGGAGAAAGAAGGCTCGAGGTTTGTTCAACAGCGTCCTGACTGGCAGGAGCACCAACCTGCGCTGCGCTGTAATGTTATATGCTTTTTCCGACGGGACAAAACTCTCCTATACGTCATATTTTTCTAAGAGTGTATGGAGGTAACTGCAGGGATGGTGGGCGGACACGCACGCACGCACGCACGCACGCACGCACGCACACACACACACACACACACACACACACACACACACACACGCACGCACACACACACACGCACACACACACACACACACACACACACACACACACACACACACACACACACACGCACGCACGCACGCACGCACGCACGCACACGCACGCGCGCACACACACGCACACACACACACACACACACACACACACACGCACGCACGCGCGCACACACACACACACGCGCGCGCGCGCACGCACGCACGCACACACACACACACACACACACGCGCGCGCGCGCACACACACACACACACACACACACACACGCGCGCGCGCGCGCGCACGCACACACACTACAGCCTTTTCCCCGAAATAAGACTTTACTACAAACACAGTGAGAGCAGCGAAGCACAGCACAGCAACGAATAAAGTGCAATCCGTCTGGAAGTTTCATCTGCAAAACACTGAAGAATATCAAGATAGATGCAGGTGACATGCATTATTATTAGCGCTCCGTAAATCATGCAGGTAAAGCCACTTCACAAGTAAAAATTTACGCTTGATGAAGTGATGTGGTCGTACGTGTGTTTTGCGCTGCGACCTGAATTTTGTGTTATTATTCTTAATTTGCACTGCTTTAAAACTCATCTTCCTCAAAGAAAGAAACCTTTGCACTGCTTTAAAATTTCTCTTCTCTAACGAGAGAAACTCAACTAAAGGGAGCTACAGCTCTGCCATTAGTCAGGGAATTCACAACACTAGAATCCCAGAATATGAATGAGCGTGAATAACGGCACCGCTAAACCTCCGGCCTCGTTAATGGGAGCAATAGCTGACAAAAAAAGAGAATTATAATATAAGAACTTAAGGTACCTGCATAGAGATATCGCAGTACTGACGCGGTGCCTCCAAGCGCTATTCGTCATGCGCACACACCAGCGCCAAGTTTGTGAAACCGGGCAAGGAACGTGCCTCAACCTAGACAAACAAAGCCACCCACACTCACAAACCAGAAGCAACCGGCGAGTCCTCGCCGCGCTTAACTATGCGCCATGGCACGTCAACCTTCCGGAAGTGCTCCGTAAACACAGTCTTCACTCTTTCCCACGAATGCACGGGCGCGCGCTTCCCGCCATTAGCAGGAAGTCCCGTTAATGAGAAGAGCGCGCAGTTTTAATCTCGCCGCGACACTGCTCGCGCATACACGACAGTCGTGCGCTCTTCTGCCTCCCGAATACGTCCGCTGACACAAGAAGACGGAAACGCGGTCGTTTCCCGAGGTCGGCTTCGCTCACAGAGTACACTTTGGCTGCTCTGAGGGCGCGGATCAAAAACAAGCGGGATCAAAAACTCGCTTGATTTGTCGGTTGGTTCCTTAGCTCTAAAGAGGGGGAGGGTGATCGCGACGAGTGCGTACAGGTTCCCAGAGCCAACACACGCCCGCGCTGTAAATCAAACGCCCCCGGCGGACAAGGGCGGAAAGGTAAGCGGTGTCGTATTCATTTATTCAGCCGCGCGCGCAGCGCTCTGCGCACGACAGCGCTCGAGAGAGCGCGAGCGGGTGCCAAGACGAGACGCGGCGAATTGTCGGGATCAATCATAATCTGAGCTTCCCGCTGAGAAGTGTCATTAGCTTCGTCTTGATTACCACGCCGTCCCGGATAAGCTGCTCTCTTTCATTTTTCAATCCCCTGCATTTCTTTTGGGAGGATCCGGGGGCTGTCGTACAGGCGCGGTTATGCATGCAGATGAGCCTGCGTCGCGCGGGGCGAGCCATATATTTTTCATTACTGCGAGGTCGCACGGGGACGTGATGAAGTGGTGGCGTCGGAAGAGTCGCGCCTCGGAAGCCATAAACTCGAGAGCAGGCAGTTCGTTTAGTGCGGGGGAAACGAAGCGCGTAGGTTCGCCAACGAAAAAAATCACGTGCCACTGTCGTCGGGAAAACAAGTTCAGATGGGTTTAGTCCCTACCGTGCCATAGGGCAGTCTTTGCAATAACTAACAATATTTTCACCTTGGCATGGCATGGAAAGGCATGACATGGTATGGTATGGTATGGTATGGTATGGTATGGTATGGTATGGTATGGTATGGTATGGTATGGTATGGTATGGTATGGTACGGTACGGTACGGTACGGTATGGTATTGTACGGTATGGTATGGTATGATATGGTATTGTATTGAATTGTATTGTATGGTATTGTATGGTATGGTATGGTGTGGCTCCTTTCGGCTATGAGAGGGGTTTATAACCTCTTGAAGGTCGAATTTTCACAGCGAAAACTGTTTATTGCAAGCATTAACAGTGGTCGCCTGCGTGTAACCGTCAAGTTTCCTATGCCTCACACTGAAATTGTCTAGATGATGTGGCCGATCCCAAGAGAAGTTTCGCAAAATGTATGGTCAAAGAGTTCTGAAGGCAACCGCTCTGTCGAATCAGTACTGTGATTTTTACATGCGCAAAACTTTGTCAGTTTAGTCCCACATTGGCTGCTGCTGACTATACCTTCCAAATCGTGCGCTATTTGCAAGACCCTCAGGTTTCCCAAGCGATTCAGTTTCCTCAGCGCATATTGGCCGGAAATTCCTTTGCGGTAAAGCGAATTTCAGTGGCAGGTGGGATAGTGAAAATGTTGGAGTGCCTGAGTGCAGTAATCAGACATGGGGTGTGCAGGCTGTGAGGAGTGGGGTGGCTGTGTGGGAATAGAAGTGCTCTATAAGCGTCCGTTCATAAGCGTCCTGTGTGACAGAGGAAGCGAGGAAGAGGTGATAGGGGAAGGAGAAACAAAGATTAGAATGGGCAAGAAATAGAACTGAAAAGAAAATGGTAGGAAAGAAAGGGGGAACTCGTGACGGCACTTGTGTCGTCATTGTTTTCGGCCCACTCAATGATTGGCATTCTCTCCAATTAGCATGGTGCGTTGCCACGACATCATGAATGCTACGCCAAAAACAGCGCCGAATAATAGGGCAAAATGTCCTTAACAGTTGTCAAAGTAAAAAAGAAACGCTGAGGCTTCGACGTACCCTAGTAGAAAAAAAAATGAAGTGACTGCGGCTATTATGAGGATGAGCCCTCCCTCCGTCTAATCGAGAGCTGTCACTTTCAAGCTTGCGTGGACCGCGTGACGACATCCCCAATATTCTAAAAATCATCTAAGTTCCCGGCCAGCAGGGCTGTTTTGATCTGGCACCACCTCAATGGCACATTTATCGATGAGCGGGTTAACTTATGCGATATACACGGAATCGGCACCATTGATTACGGAGGAGGCATAACTTTCAGCTATCTTGTCCAGGATGAGCGCCGTCTGGGCTGCCTATGTCTGAGGTGATGCGATCAAATAATCATGCGGCGTTAGAGTCTTCCACCCTTTCCTTTCCTGGCAACAGTCAGCCTCTTCGCCCACATCTTGCTGCGTTGGTTAACAAATAGTTTACATTTGAGTCGAGTAAATTCCAGCTGTCAGCCTTTGGAAATGCAGCCAACTGCTGGTTACCCTACTTGCTAGAGTGTAAACGTGACGGTGCCGGGACCAATCACAGGGACAGGAGCAACTTTTTCTTAGCTGCTAAGCTCACTGATAAGGAACCTAGTACATGCGTTGGCACATTGCTACCATTACCTTTCATATAATAAATCACTACGTTATCGTTATTAGTGTTTCCCCATGCTGTCCACCGCTCAAAAGCAACGCAAGAAGCTGTTATCGAGCACGATACCATGAAGCATTGCAGGCAGGCACCACAGGACATGCTATACTTGCGCCACGTGCGTACAGGAACTTTTTTCGGTTGGGGCACAAGATAATTTCTTGAATGGAGCCGAGGGAAATATTCGGCTGGGTGGTGCATGTCTTCAACAAGAGCACTGCCCACAAAACCGGAAAAGGGGGTGAGCTTGACTTCGGAGGTGGGCAGCCAGGGCCCCTCAACCATCCTTTCTCACCACTTCCCTTGGATACGTGCCTGTCTTGCTTCATAAGAAATATGTCGAGACAAAACTTTTCTAGCGACTAGGTTCAGAACGCTGTTTTTAGCCCACCAGAAGTCACAGTGTCTGCTACATGCGTTAAGACATATCCGCCCAAGGAAGCACACAAGTCATGCTCGTGGCTTCGTGCAATGCTTTCCTTCCAAGGAAATGCCCAACATGCGCTACAAAGCTACAGAGTAAGTTTGGGCACCTTGCATCACTCGGTCAGCCCCTTCTGATAGCCTCGCGTAACGGTCGGCTGAGCAGCGCGTTCTCAGACCGATTCGTGCGCTCAGTGGCGCTGTCGTTTGCGATGCATATAAGCGGCGCCATGCGCCTTGTCTTCTTGGGCAAAGCTCAAGGGGAAAAGCTAACGGCGCAGATAAAAAGTCGCCCAGAATCGCAAACGCTTCGCCAGGTCACGCAACGGACCCTCCGTTTCCGGCGTCGGCTCATTGAACACACACGATTCAGGCCGCTTTGGACAGCGCTTCATTGTTCTGGGATAGGCGGCGTTGGGATCTTGCAACCACGCTAAAAAGTCGTACGCCGCGAACAGCGCTCCCACTCTCTCTGGCTTACAGAGCTCGTTTGGGAACTTATTGTGTCTGCGAGTGTATTTTTAACTCGAGGCGGTTTCGATAGCTTTACAACACTCGTTGGACCGCGTCGTGCTGTCTAAAGGTGCGTCGTGATCAGCCTTTAATCGCGGTTGCGCAAGTGGGCTGGAATGCGGTCAAACTCTCGCACCGATTGCGTGAGTTGCGCAGGTGCCGAATCGCCAGGCTTACGAGCCTATAACATGCACTAATCTGCGCTACTCAGTTATGCTAATCGAGCGTGTAGGATACTTGTTCAGCACATATAGTATCGGTACAGTTAACGGCCTTCTTATGTACCGCAGTGGTTAATGAAGCACATAGGAGAAATGATGTTTGACTAAAACATGAGGTTATAGAAGCAAGTAGCCGGCTGCTGTTGCAGGCTGAGTTTTAACTTCGCACGTGTCTTCCTTTCCGTAGAAAAGTGGTTAGATTGCGCGGGAGTTGGGAATGCCTGCATGGGGACGCAGGGATAAAGAATGTGATGCCACTAATGTATAACCGTGAAAAGTTTCTGGGGCCATTTATGGGCACAGCTACTGGTCAGATTATGATAGGACGTGATTAGAAAAGACGTGATTGAAACTTTCGTCTACGTAATGTCGTGAACGACCATTCAGTTGTATAACCAATCGCAAATCGCCCCCGCCACTGATGCCAATCGAGCTAATATAAGCTACAGCACTGATGGCACATATGTTCAATGTTCAGTGTAACAATCGCTTTAAATTATGGTAATGCAGTCAATCACTTCGGCAGCTTGATAGCTAAAGCAGACATTCTCGCAATAATTCCGACAGCAACAGCAACAACTCGTACCTGCCACAGCCGCAAACAAAGAACTCATCATCGTATGGTTCTTCAGATCTCTAGCCACTATACTTTCGTTTTCTTTAATCTATGTCTCAACTCGGTGCAGTCGCATAGAGTAAAGGCTGCAAGTGCCGCAATAAAAAAGAAGAAAGAGAGAAAGCAATATCCGCACACCTCTAAGGGCGTTGCCCTTGGCCTTTTTAGAACGGGGAATTTCGGCTCGAATTTCGTCCCACAATTCTATATGGTTCTAGAAAGAACCGCTCACGAAATATTGGCAACTTGCGATAAGCTATGCGGCGCCGTGTTCTGCTTGCAGCCAAACAATGTGAGAAGGGGCTCAGGACTGAGCAATAATAAAACCGACAAGGAGTAGGTTTCACCTGTGCCAGCAAGGGCAGTGTCGTTTCCAGCTTGATTTACCACCACCTCAAATTCTTTAATAACGGACGTAATCGTGTGCATCGTCCAGTGTGTACTCATTGCTGAAAGACGTGGATTACGGCAGTAGTCTTAACATAACTAACTATATTACTGCCCTCACACATGAAACAGAGGAATATTGGCAAAGGACACGTCATAGGAGAAGAAAAGAGCATCCTTCCTGTGAATTGCCTTTGTTCTAGGACACACGCTAGGCCCACAAATAAAGAAAGAAAGAAAGGAAGGAAGACGCAAAGAATCAGAGAAGTAAGAAAGAAGGAAGGAGAGATTGATTGATTGATTGATTGATTGATTGATTGTTTGATTGATTGATTGATTGATTGATTGATTGATTGATTGATTGATTGATTTAAATCTAAGGTCTGACGAAATCTCTTCTGGTCGGGTAGTAAGTGACTCATTTCAACAGAAAAAAAGGCAGACGACGACCAAAGGTTTTTGTCAAAACAGACGTTTCGGCTTCCATACGGAAGCCTTGTTCACTAAATTTTGTTGTATAACCGCAACGCTTAAATAGGTTTCAATAATCGTCCCAGGCATCTTGCATAGGTTGGCGGGAGATTGCCGATGTTACGATTAAGTCTTTTTTCGGTGGTCTGAATCACCAAGGACTCGAGATACTGGCCGGAAAACCAGTTCTTTTCTTTGGCGATGATGGAAGCCATTTCCCAGCAGATATCATGGCCTGCCGATACGGCGTGCTCCGCAAGTGCGTTGGAAGTGACTTTCTTGTTCTTCACGTCCGACATGTGTTCTTTCAGACGCCTTTCAAAATTCCCGCTCTCGATTGATTGATTGATTAATTGATTGATTGATTGATTGATCGATTGATTGGAGGACGATGCTCCAACCCCCCGCCTTCCACCTTCAGGTCACGCTCGGCTCAACGAACGCTTTTTGATGATGAAGACGACGACCAACACGATTCGTCCTAACAGCTGGCGCTGTAAAATATGTTTAAAAAGGAACGAACGCACAAACAAACGCTTCAGTCGGCGTTGTCCAGTAATGACAGCACGCTAACGTCAGACTTCGAACAATCCGTTCCGACAAGGACCCCAAGTAATAGGAAGTCTTAGGCTCTTATGTCGGAGCACAGATGGCTTGAGAAGGAAGTAAGCGGAAGGAAGTGAGGGCAGGTATCTAGCTACGCGATCTCGCACTTGTCGAGTTTGAGTTCTTGATAACAAACAAGCCCATCTTTTATCTGCCTGATCTCATTCGCACGTTCCAGATTGCATCTAAAAGCCAGAGTGTGTCTCTTACCATTGCACTCCTACCTATTTCACTTAGCTGAACGCAGGTCTTACCTCTTACTATTAACTTAAACACAGAAGCAAGCTAAAGAGCGACCAAATTTGTTGTCTTGTTCAGAACCAGGACACTGGGCAGAGCAGTCACGATGAAAAAAAAAATGATCTTGCGCCAGGAAAAAAAAAAAAAATAAGCACGGCGGCATACATAGCAAGCACCGTCTGTTGAAATTTCGGGGACACGGTGCCGCACAGACGTAGAAGTTAAACGCATTCCTGCATTAAAAGTGAACACTTCTTCGCACAGTATTAATTCTACTCTACGGTTAGATGCACACGGCTAGCTTCGCTGTGGCACCAATGAATGCACACACGCAGAGGAAGAAAAAATTGTATGCGCTTTAACCTTGCCACCACGCATGCTTTGAAACGCCCCAGGCAAAAGACGCATACACAAACCGCTACTTATTCGTGTTGCTGCAGCAACAACTGCACTGTCTGTGCGTTCTTGACGCTGAGATTAATGTTAACAGTTGTTCTTCCTAAGCCTCCGTGTCAACAAGTCCGGCGCACGAAAGCACAGAAAAACGGTGGTCTAGCGCACATTTAGATCCCGTTTTATTCCTCTTTTACGCCTCACGCAGTCGCGTTGGCGTCGACAAGACGCACAGCACCTCACTGTAATTACGGGAGGACCTAAACTTGTCGACGCAAAAAGGAAACTTAATAAACAGCGGCCTCGTGCAGTAGTCGCACAGTTTTTATACGAGAACAATAAACAAAAATGTGAGTCCGAAAACGCGGCCCACTTATCCCGCTCTGAGAAGCAACGCACGTTTGTCCGCGGGCTCCGCGAATCCCGCGAATGTATGCGCACTCCATATATACGAACAAGACGGGTTGCTCCCCGGCAGCAGCAGCACAGAGCCGGCCGAAAGCCGGACGTCAACCAAGCGCGCCCGGCTACTGGCGCATACACAAATTGTGGCCCCGCCGGAGGCGCCAAAAGGGGCGCGTTGTTTGCTGCGCGCCTTATGAAATATTTAGGCGCCCGACGCGACCATGTCGTCGCGCTTTTTCGCAAGCTGCCGGAAAACCAACACTGCATGGGCTCTGCCTGGAACGCGTGCGCGCGCGTTGCCCGGGCTCGGCAGCGCGAGATTATTTTAAATGGGGCCTCGGGCGGCAGTGTTGACTCCTCCGAGTTGCTGTTTCGTCTTCCGGGAGCGGCAAACCTCGCAGCAAAGCGCTGGTCGGACGAGCGGAGGATCCGTGACTCGGAAAGACCGGAATAAACGAAAAGCCGGCCGTCCAGTGCGTTCTCACGCCGCTTCCCAGGGATTTTTCTAGAGAGCCATCGGGCGTTGCGCGTCGCTTTTTACATGGTTTGCAAAAAAAAAAAGGTGAACTGAAGTGTTGGGGTTCGTGCTATTTTATTATCAAGCCACACTAGCCTAATCATAACCGGGTTGATAGCACAGATAAAAGGCCGATGATTTGATCTCGGGTTTCGCGTGGCGTTATCCCAGAGTTGCAAGTTTGTGCTAGACAAATGTAAAGTTGTGTTCCACTGTTATCAAAAATTCATTTTCATTAATTTGCAAAAATTTACAGGAATTTACAGTGGTCGGAATACGAATAAAGTAATAGCCATGGCTGCCATAAGTATGCCTAGCAGTCGTGTTTCTTCTTTTGTGGTTCAAGCAGGTCTGGTTACCAAGGTAAAATGCGATTACCTGCAATTATATAACTAAAAATGGTTGGTTGGTTTATGGGGGTTTAACGTCCCAAAAGCAACTCAGGCTATGAGAGACGCCGTAGTGAAGGTCTCCGGAAATTTCGACCACCCGGGGTTCTTTAACGTGCACTGACATCGCACAGTACACGGGCCTCTAGAATTTCGCCTCCATCAAAATTCGACCGCCGCGGCCGGGATCGAACCCATGTCTTTCGGGCCAGCAGCCAAGCGCCGTAACCACTCAGCCACCGCGGCGGCTATAACTAAAAATAATAACCACAAATGTCTCAGTCAGGCTATGCAAAAAGCTCTTCTGCTGATCGAAAATTCCGCCTTTCATTTGGGACGCTTCTACAGCGTTGTCGCTGACGGTGCCAGCAAGCAGAAAAAGTGCGATTCTTTGCGCGAAGCTGCCTTTGACATTCCTTCATTGGTTGAGTTGCGAATGAAGATAGGAAACGTTTTGCTGCATTATTCACCTTTCATGACTCGTCATTCGAAAGGCGTCTTATGAGTTCACAAGCTGTTCTTTTATTCATTATTTTATGGCACGTGTGTCTGCGTGTAATTTTGGCTTTATTGGCTACCAAATAGCAACCAAAGAATCCTTTGAAGACCAGACACCACATTCATCTTGGGAGCTAAATGTATAAGCCATAAACTCCGTGTCCAATCACATAGCAGCCTGGAAGCGACAGAAGGCTTGTGACTTGTTTTAGGTATTGACATTAAATATGTTTCCCATCGATGTGAATATACAGTCGGAAAACTTCAGTTAAGGCGCAACTCTGTTAAAATAGAAAACGCCATTAGCATGGCGAGAGGGCAATCGCCCCGAGTAAGATTGCATATAGCAGGGTATTTTTTGTGACGAGGTTCAACTCCACAAGCCTGGTTTATGGTCGAAGCGTCGACAATCTGGTAAAAGCTTTATGGTCAATCTTAGTCATTTTAAGCAGCAAGTCTGGAACGAAGTTAACCGTACCAATGTGAATGCGACGAAGAACGTCGTTTACTTGGCTACTAAGAAAGGCAAACGCAATTAGCCAAGTGAACCGACGGTCCTTATACATTTCCTACCTTATTCTATTAAGATTCTGGACGCAGTTTGCTTATGCAGCCAAGGCAGTACCAAGAAAAGCGGAACATTCACGAAGACTGTCAACCGAAGTTCTCCACGAACTGATCGGGCCCCGTCTCTCGAACTCCGTTCAGCGGAGCATCATTACAGCTTCTATTCTGGACGTTTCTTCCCGTTTGTTTTGCTTATGCGCAACCGCGCCAGCGATTGAAAGATGACGCCAGAACTCTCAAGAGCTGCGCGCGCACGCCCGTCAACCGGGTCAGAGGAAAACACACACAACCGTCATATAGCCGAGATGCGCGTAACATTCGGCGCCGAACCCAATCGGGAATTCGGCTCGAGAAGAAAATAAAACAGAAAGAAGAAACAATAAAACAAAAAAGGGACTCTATAGACGTTGAGGAAACGTCCCCGGATGGCGGAATCGTAGAACGGTCGTTTAAGAAACCGCAACGGGTCGCAGCAAGACGCCAGGGGAAAGGAGGAGGAAGAGACGCATTGTGGCGGCGGTGTCCTCTGGGGAGACATTCCTAGACCGCGCTGCGCTATACACCTCGCGGGACAAAAAGACCGATGCGCCTCCGCTGCCGACGTCGGCGTAACGTCGGCGCGTCATCGTCCACGGTGCTTGGAGCGCCCGGCTCTGCTTCCCAATCTGTTATTGCGGCTGCGCGAGATGTTAGCTGCAGTGCCCGGCGCCCGATATAGATTCGGCAACGTCCACAGCGGGGTGTCGTCCGGCGACAGCGCAATGCAGCGCAATCCTCGCACGTCGGCGGCGGCGAGTATTCTTAGGGACGAGTCGGCCGAGCCGCCACAGCCGAGTAGCGGCAACGCTTTGGACATGACGCGCGCGGGCGGGCGCTGTGCAACCGGTTCTGCGTAACTTCCTCCTTCGAGAGGCCCCTCTTATGGCTGCCCAAAACGTTCGCTTTGGCAGCGCATCGACTGTCAAGTGTAACGCCAGTCTCCGGAGTCCTGTGCCGAAATCTTCGCGGCCTCTTTGTGGCCACGAATCCTGCCATCTTTTCCATCTTTCGTTTGAAAGTTAAGAGGCGAGAGAAGAAGAACGTTCTCAAGTATAAAGTTTGCATTCTTTAATCAGCGTTCGATATGTTGGCGCAGCTGTAAGCCTTGCGTGATGTACAGTTTATTTCAAAAGTCACCGAGATATAGAGTTTGCTTTTGACCCCTGTAGCTGGTCAGTCACGGCCCACTCGAGGTTCGGGTATCTGGATGGGTACAAACACTCTCGTAAACCTCACTCCGGACCCCTTTAGCATCAGGTACACCGTGAGTGCTCGACTATACTGCTCAAAACAAAACCCTTTGGAATGTAAGGCTGAAGATTTGGACAGGAAGAAAAAGGTGCACTATCACACAAAGGCGTGGACATGTGCCTTGATACATGGACACCATGCTTAGAGGATGTATGCGTGGACATTTTAGTGCATTTACTGTATATATGCACGACCTAATCTCCTCTTTGTGCGAGGAAAAGTTTATAGTTCGTACCGAGAATGAGTGCAAACAGTAGCTGGTGTAGGTTAACTTTCACACAGCGTGCAGAAGCCCTGTGAACTAGCAATACGAAAAACATTGCTCCGGCCGACCTCTCCACCATTCATAGCATTGCAGCTTTTTCCCGGTGTTTCCCCCTTCTTCATCGTGCAGTTTCATGGCTGACCGAGCAGTTCCCGCGTAATGGCGGTTCGATATACTGCATGTCGAGCGTGTATTGGGCGCCGACAAATAAGGAAGGAAGAGAGCATGCCGAAGCGGTTCCCAAGGCGTATTTCTAGGCCACAGCTCGGACCACATCAGCGACCATAGGCTGTGCCGGAAGCACTTGCGGAGCGCTGTTGGTCGTCCGCTGGGGCTGCATTCAGTGGCTTTGCATGCGTTTTTCGAGGCGAGTCGCGTGCACGATACACCGTGTGAACGATGCATTATATGCGCTGCTCCACGGTTGAGTGAATCTGATGCGTGCGAGAAAGATACAGCGTGGGAGAGATGTGCTGTACCGAGAGCACGCCCTTAAATTCTCCACATCCCGTTACTCATGTTCCGGACCAATATTGCGGCGCCCTCTTTCGGTCGAAATAACAAAGCGTGTTATTTTGAGCTCGATTTTCATTTGATAGCTCGCTCTCATCGCCTTTTTCTATACCGATGACAGTAGAATGTATAGAGCTTCTTGAGGCGAGATAGGGAAGCCTCTTCGCAAAGGCCAAGCCTTCTTAGATGCCTCACTGGATCATATGGGCTGCGTGTTATGTGTCGGTAGCCTGTTACGCAGATGTCGCTGGCCCCCTACCTATGGCTTAAGTCTGAAGCTATACGCATAGCGGATAGCAAAAACACGGGACAGCAGAGGAAGTGAGAAGCAAAAAACTCTAGCGCCATTGTTGTTCGCGTGACACGAGATCTATATTGTTATTTTTGGAATATTATTTGTTTTCTTGCCATTTGTTGCCTATATACATTTGATCCCAGAAATAAAGAAGGCAGTTGGTAGCCAGTGCTGCTGCTGTCTTGTCTCCCTTATTCTATCTTGTTCGCCCTCTACCGACATGCAACATATAGGTATAAAAGCCAGATCTTTCCCCTTTGCACAAAGACGCCCTACGACAAAGAATGTAGACTGCGCCGCCTCCCTTTCAAGCGCACAAAAAATTCACAGGGACACATAATTGTGTTGGCGATGCGATAGCCTTAGAACCTGTTGAGTCCTGTATCGGAAGTGAATTCACTTCCGGTCTGATTAGGTCACTTCCCCCAATCAATTGGAATTATCTGTCAGGTGAAGTCACTTTCCTCGACCAAAGGGAATTATCTGGTTTGGTGACGTCACTTCTTTCTAGCCAATCAACGAATTTTATGAGCTACCACACATCCCCCCCCCCCCCCCCCGATGAACCTTTTAATGTTATCGCATTATAAAACGACTGGGAAAGAAAGGACAGAAAGGGAAAACGACGGACAAACTGGAGGAATCCCACAAAGGGGAGATAACGGGCTCTCGCACTGGAGCAGGGGAAGGGCACACGGCTTCGTACGAGAGAAAAGGCAATTAGGGGATCGGCCATAAAGCGAGAAAGCCCACTTAATTCAGTGACCCGCCTTTAATTTAACCTGTAAACAAAAGTTGCTGAGTTTGCCCGCAAAAACAGAGTACTCATTTTGTTCCGTTGGTACGTCCCGTTGCGGCCCTTAATATATGACTGCCTTTAACACTAGCTAAATTAACACTCTTTTAAGGCAAAAACGTTTAATGGCTCATACTCGCGGCCATGGATTTGCCCGGCGTCCGTTACATACAGGAACTAACGAAAGCCTTTTCCTTCCCTTACGGCGCGGTTCGGGTATCCACTGGGATATGTGAGACAGGCGTCATTTCTTTTCCTTAAATTGCCCAACGGGCAAAGCGTCGCGCCGAACGGGCGGTGGCGTTCCGTGGACTCCTTGGCAACGCTGCAACACGCTGTCGCGTCCCAATCCAGGCGCCTTCTCAACGCCGATCTGGAAGGGTGCCGCCTAAATGCTCTTCGCAGTCAGTCTTCATCTTCACCACACATGAGCGACGCAGGCAGCAACACCGCGCTAAACGCTTTCGCCTCACCGCACTTTAGGTCAACAAAGTGCCTCCCTGAATTTTTGTCTTCAGAATAATAATAATAATAATAATAATAATAATAATAATAATAATAATAATAATAATAATAATAATAATAATAATAATAATAATAATAATAATAATAATAATCAACCAACCAATCAACCAATCAATCAACCAATCTTGGTGCTGGTACACCATTCACACGCACAAAATGTACATTTATTTCACTACAAAGGAAGACACTCAGGGGAGGTAATGCAGCAGTCAAGGCGATAGAAAAAAAAGACACATAAACTAGGCGCGACAGCAAGCATGAAACAAAAAAGCGAGAACAAGAAAACAGCGAGAACAGCGGTAAATGAAAACAGCTAGAACAGGCAACAGACATATAAATAACTAATAAAACAATAAACAAAGAGAATGAACACAAGAACGACCGATAACAGCCAAGTACAGCATATATCAAAATACAAACAAGAATAAAGCCAATACTGATATGAACGAATAAGAGATCTCTGAAATACAAGCTAGAAATACAATCATACACAATAAGAAATGTAATTAGTGAACGCGTTACAGACAATCAGGCGTGAGTACACAGTATTAAAGAAATAATATTAATGAAAACAAGTACACGTGATGTACAATTAAGGAGAGAAAAAAAACAATATAATACCGGTGCAAACGCACAAGTGTAGTAAAGACAAAATGCATGAAAGGGGAAGTTATGTATGAGAAAAAGAGTGCTCAAAGTGGAACGTCACGGACATTCAATATAAAGGAAGGGAGAGAATTTTCGAATATATCAAGGTGAGGACAAAGAGAATTAAACAACTTTTGCATTCTGTCCAGAGGGGAGAGGGAGTGCAGGAGCGCAGAAACTTGAAATGGTCTGAATTCCCTTATGCTCTATAATAATAATTGGATTTGGGGGAGAGGATATGGCGCAGTATCTGTCTCATATATCGTTGGACACCTGAACCGCGCCGTAAGGGAAGGGATAAAGGAGAGAGTGAAAGAAGAAAGGAAGAAGAGGTGCCGTAGTGGAGGGCTCCGGAATAATTTCGACCACCTGGGGATCTTTAACGTGCACTGACATCGCACAGCACACGGGCGCCTTAGCGTTTTTCTCCATAAAAACGCAGCCGCCGCGGTCGGGTTCGAACCCGGGAACTCCGGATCAGTAGTCGAGCGCCCTAACCACTGAGCCACCGCGGCGGGTGTCTTCAGAACCCGAAATAAGAAAACCACGCATTTGACCTTGCTGGCCGAAAGCATTTGCACGGCCATTTGTTGCTTCCCACACCGATATCTACATTATAAAAATTACGAATGCAATTCACACCCTCCGCGAATTAATGTCTGCTTTCTTACATGCCCGCTGGTGTAAAGTGTGAATATTCTTTTCTACCTCTGCTCATCATGACCTCACTAAGCTATCGCCATAGCGAGCGCACCTTACTTCCTCCAACGTTTTTAGACCAGCCTTAACCGTCCGGGCCGAGCAATTGCTGGTAGCTGTGTTTAGAAAGCGCATCGCTCCTTTGTCTGGCCGGCGTTTCATGCAAACGAGCAGCGTAGAAACAACCGTGGCCATCACCTTTCCCGGTTGCATCCGTGAGTGGAACTGGACTTCTTTTTTTTTTTTTCTCTCCTCTCAGAAAGGTGGTCTAAATACGCACTCGAGCAACAGCTACAGCGCTGGTCACGCGTCTCGGAAGCTCTGCGTCTCAGGAGCTTGCAGGAAACTCTGCAAGCTGAATGCATTGGCCAGATATGCCATACGGCTTGCTTAGTGTATACAGTTGGCCAATTAAAAGGCCACTATCCTGATTGCTTCGCGCCTAAGCGGGACATCCTGTCGATAATTGAGGCCGACCTCCTCTTCCTTAGAGCAGGGAGTCGTGGTGGTCGTGAGGATGTGAGATATGCTACACTAAACCCCGGACAAAGTCATGGCCAGAGTATACTTAGTGGCGCTAGTAACGAGTATATAAACGATGAGTGCATCTCATTTCCTTCATTAAGAAATAGCCGCTGATTGATTTTTTTTCCCGCCGTTCCGCGTGAAGTCAGAAGATCGCGGCCGCGAGGCATCACGCTTCCTGCTTTCGCCGCAACCAGGTGGCGCCACGCGAGGGGCAGCCGAAGAGTGCGCCGCTGAATTGAGCTGGAACGAAAAGCGTGCCGACCGAATTCGTGACCATTGCAGTTCTGTCCAATGCCTCCTGTCTTTTATCTTGACTTTTTATTTCTCTTCTTTTTCCTATTCAGCGATCGTTGGAAGCCTCTTCCGCATAATCTGCCCTCTTGCTTTGCTTAACTTGTTTGTTCGCCATTCGTATTTCTTGCCCCATAGATGGAGACTTGGCCCTTCCAAGCAGACGTTTGTTTCCTTTGCGAGGGGACGGGGGGGACGGCAAGAAGGTACTACGTAATAACGCTTTGTATATTACCTGCCAGATTGGATATCGGAATCATGATAATGCTCTAGTAAGACTTCTCAATTCTGCAAGACGAGTTGTCCTAATTTGTCAGACATGCGGCGACCGTAACGCAACAGCCCTCGATTGTGTTCTTTTTTGTTGTTGTTTTCTTGCATAATGACCCATGAAGTGCACCTGACAGCATTATTGTTGTAATCTCTCACTCATGGCAGTTTTCTGTTGGCCTTTCTGTTTAAGGCAGCTTCTGCATGGATACCGCGAACCAAACTCACGCAAGGTTCTCTATTTATGCATTTTAGCGAGTTGTGAGAATGAAACAGATCATTTGTTTTAATGAAGAAAAACGCCTATGAGAATCCAACTTCAAGTCTGCGCTACAACATCTGATCATTCTTGCCGGATTCAGCATCAGGTTTGAACTGATGCGCGGCTATACATTCTTCGATGTTTTTTTTTCTTTTTTTCGCTTGTTTCCGTTGCATTGTTTCGGTTTCCCGTCAGTTATTGCTACGTTTTCCGCATCCTACCGAACAAGCCCTATGCGTTTCAATTTCTGCAGATCTTACAAAACAGCTAGGAAAGTTGAGGGCTCTCTTTGCTCCTCCTAAGTGCCGTGGTACTACAAATTTTCCCTGGTGCTTGCACTGCTCTTCCAAGAAAGCGACATGGCGTTCCTGTAGTTAACTTGAAGGACCAGCCATATACAGCCTATACACCTATAACATCCTCTTCGTTTTTGATAAAACCTCATGGACGAATTATTATGGTGCAACGATATCCAACGTGCGTGAGCACTATTTTACCGATATCATCGTTATTTGCATCCCAAAAGACCGTACAAGATTAAAATACGCTTGTGCGCGATTAAAATACGCGAAAGAAGGTTAACACCATTCTGAAATCTATCCTTAAATCACTTTTATATAGTAAGGCGCGAAATGAAGGTAGTAGCGTTTTTGAACTATTACACATGCCTGACTTCTCTCACCTTTTTTTCTGAATCAGTAGTTTTTAAGCATATTTGTACAAGCGATTTTTGTACACCTTATATTCCGGTCAAAGTTCTGCGAACTCGTGATCGTTTTCTCGTGCCTAGATGGCGAACCCGGTACAGCCAGCGTCTGCGAAAACATTATGTTCCTTCCGTTCTCAACTGGTTACCTAAAGAAATGTTTCCTGCTAACGCCAAACAAAAAAATAGTGAAAGCTTGCCTTGACAAATTACGTTCTTAGCTCCAGCATTCTGTTTCGATACTATGATTTTACATTTTTCTTCGTTTTCTTTGTTTGTTTTCTCTCCGCTTGTGTGCATTTTTGCGTCCGCGCTTTTCGAATTCATTTTAGTTTTCTCGCCCCCCCCCCTTTTTGTTTTTGTTTGTGTGCTCGGTGCATGAGTTTTGTGCCGTCTGCTGCCGGGCGCTGCCACTCAAGCTTTCTAAGGCTTTAGCAGGCCCGCATTTGTTTTGGAATAAGGAAATAAAAATTTTATATTCATGCGCATCACCCGAAGTGTTGTCAGCACTGCGATCAATGTTTGCGAGTCTGTTTCTTCGCATGACACGAGTGCAGCATAAACTGCCGAAACTCGCCGCTGATGACCCTATCGATGGTTTCTTTCTGAAGCCATCGAAGTTTGTGATGACGCCGTCGTCAAGGGGTAAACTGAAACAAATAAGGTCTTCCTTAATCCCTGTCTCCACTCCTTTACTACAGCATGCACACAGGAGCACTTAACGTGAAAATAAACACATGATTGCTCTAGTTTCAAAAACGTGTCCAGCGTAGGTAGCTGCCCTCTTTAAAAGGTCAACTGGAACAAATGATACGTTCTTCAGTCTCAATCATTTCTCCTACAGCCCGACAGCACCGCAGGCGCGCTTAATGCGGAAATAAAGATGTGTTTCAAACCATCAATAAAAATTCTCAAACGTTTCCTTCCCCCATTTCTCCGGTTATTCCTGCTCGAAGTAGGAGGACTACCTTCCCATTCGTTTCCAAGCTCATTTCTGAATCCCTTCTGAAGTCTGTTGGTCTCTTTTCGGGCTATAAAACGCGTGCATGCCTCCCTAGAGGTCATTTCTCGAATCTCAAATCGCCCTACTTTGAGCATGTAATGTCTTGTTTTTGTTATTAATGCAATTCATTTAAGGCACTTATTTACCCACTAGCGAATGCTGGAGTGCACAGGGGAACAAGGAAATAAACCGGGCCCTCTAAACACACATTCCTCTCCAGCTGTTCCTAGCCTCTGCGGTTCATGTACAGAGCGGCATGACATCATTAAACGAGCGCACAGGACTGACAAGAACTAACTCGCCACATACACAAGACGGCGTCACATAATGGAGCCAGCCATGCGTATACCGCTGAAGGCGGCTCGCACGCAGCAAAATTAGTCCGATATCTATGCCACAGCGGGTTGCGACATGCGCTCCCATCCGCTGGCACATATTCATGCACCAACGCGCACGGGCACACAAACAAACCAATAAACAAGCAGAGCCATGCGTTTAGGGCGCAGCGGCGAGGAATTGATGGGCCCCCTTCTTTCCCGGTCCTGAAGGGAGAGCGGCGCGCTGGGACCAGGGCATGCACGAAACGCGTTTCCGGACAGCCCTGGCAGCAAGCGCCGCGAGGGGGAAACGCGACGTGCATGGTCAGCGCGGGTCGGTCGGTCGGGACAGGCGCATTCATTTGTCGAGATTAGAAACGAATGCAGAATGTGCGACCGCAGCGATCCTGCCTTCCTTCCTGGATGCGGTTCGAGCCACGTCGCTCCATAACTGAAGGGACTTCCTGTGAGGCAGCGAGTGCGTAAGAGGGGAGAGAGGTTAGCAAGGCGAATTATTGGGTAGCGAAGGGTGGAGGCTCGAAAGGTTTTAATTAGGGCCGGAGGAGATGTCAGCCTTTACTCGGCAACTATACAGTTCCTGCACGCTGGAGAGAGTCGGATAAGAATTGATTATACAGGCCACGGGCTGAAATGTGCGCATGCAGCGGTGTCATTTGCAGCGTTTTGATTCGTACAGCTGTCTCGAAGGCTGGACACGAGGGCATCGGTGGCGAGGGGCAGATTGCCTGTGGCCGTTCGTGGTCGATGAGTATTCCTCATTCTGAGGCTCCAATCATGGCTTGCATGTAGAGGGCGGCTAAGGCATGCACGCGGTATACTTATATGCTGCAAAGCCTTGCAAGAACGTACGTGGTTCGAGCTGGATGTCGACGTGAAAGCTGCCCGCAGAAAACCTGCCAGCGTGTTTCAATTTAAAGAGGAACATCTGTAAATAGTACGCATTGAGGCAGGTGTGATGTAATCCGGTTAATCCACGAGGTTCCCAAAAGCCGCCTTTAAGAGCCCGGGGGTACAAGGAAACATCGTTTGTATACTGGCGCCCGTCGCGCGCATTGCACGTGCTAGCTGAAGTACTGTTCAATACTACGTGCGCATTGATGCTCCTTGCGGTAACCGAAAGTTCTGTCATTTAGACCCAAAATCCCCTATTTGTGGCATTTTTTATCTTTTGCGGCAGCTTGAAAATGTTCGTCAGATTGAAAAAAGTGGAATGTTGGTTCCTAAAATTCCCTGAAACTTCGTAAAAACTCCCTTTTCGCCAAATTTTACACCTCGAACCCTCTGAAAAAGCCAAAATTTCCCGAATGTAACATGACGGTACGTGCGCACACACAGACACACAAAGCATGCAGCTTTCATTGTGAAATTGAAATTAAATCACCATCATCACCGCCTATATGCATGGATACATGGGCATGCACGCATGCTACCTTATTTCCTAGGTGTTTTACTTTATATTTCGTGTGACACTGGTTGTCAAGCAAGCAGCACATAAAAAGCCCGCATTCCGGGACACAGTTTCTTCTGTAGCGACACATGTTCACGCGGCTTTCACGTGTGCTGTGTTGCCATAGCTTGTAGGCATGCAGTTCAATGTAGGATGCGAATACCGCAACGGGTGCAGTCACAGCGATCTCAGCAAAGAGAAGCGCTGATACCAGTCTCCTTCACTGCTCCGTACATGCCGTGTGAACGCGCCGGGAGGAAGCACGGCTCCTCAGCTCAATCACCCTATGTTGTGACGCCGTGCGTGCTCACCTCGTGACTATACTCTCGCTCACCGATCCGGTGACGTCGTATCCATCGTGTCTCGGACGACGCTAAATTTGGCGGAACACCGCGCGAGGTGTAATTGTCAATAGGCGGAAGGTACGCGCATACCTGCACGCGCATCTAGCTTCGACCCACGCCATCTCGCGCCTGAAGACCTCTGATCCCATTATGTGCGATGAGCGCAACGTCGACTCATTGTGCCCCCCTGCCTCGGTACCGGAGGGTGCGCTCGATGCCTAGCGCGCCGAAAAGCGCCTACGCGTACATGTTACATGAACGACTGATTAAGCACCAGGAAGCTTTGGTCGCGTCCCATCGCGCAAGTGGCCTGGAAAGGGCATGGTATAAAGAAGCGCGCGCGAATGGTCCCCAGCGTGCGACCGTCCGCTCGGTAGTGTGTGCGTGTCTCAAGCTGGTGCTCCATATGGGTGCTGCCGTTAAGGGGGCTCCATAGCGTTCCTTAATCATTAGCATAATTAATGAATACCTTTGCTCCTTGAGAGGCGTGGGTGGCCAGCCCGTATTTTCCTAATCAAATATACTCACCGAGCGCGTTTAGTCTGCGATACGGTTTAAAACAACGTGGAAAATGAATGCGCGTGTTGCGAAGTCGTCGCCGCAAGGGTTTGTCCGAGCCGGTGGTTTAGTACGCCTCCTGCTTTCTTGATTGTTCCAGCGGTCCATCTCGTAGTTTTAACATGCTCCAACGCCGGTGTGCTAGAACAGCTCTTGCGCGCAAAACTGTTGTCACGTGTTTTTTCACCCTAAATATGCCACAAGGCCGAGGCATCAACTAACCATGACAGCCCTCTGATTACGAAAATAATTTTTTTTCCTTAGGACCATATTTTGAGTGGAATGCCTTGAATAATATCAAAGTCACACAGCTTTCCTCGTCCTTGTTTGCTGCAAGTCTCGGCTGATTCTGTTGCAAGCTCAAATATGCCTTCCTTTTATTTGTTAGCGTGATAGCATTAGAGCAGTAACACAAGAACTCCGCCAATGTCCGGGACAAAATTCGCTGACTCGTCGAGATAGGTCACGTGGCCTTGTGACGTCATCACAACCTGCCCATCGGATTGTGAGCAACCTAGTTTCTAGACAGCAACCAAAATAGAGAACACAAATAGAAATCAGAAAAAAGTGATATAGGCAAATGTCGGCACCGTTACAGCATAGCGGATACCTCCTACTGAAACAAGCATTCCGAATATGGCGGTTGGTGAACTGAAAATTGTAACAAAACTGGCGCAGACATACACAGAAGAGGGCACACAAGCTTCGACAAATGTGAAATCTGCTGCTATCGCATTCTACTGTTAAGGTGACCGAAGCGTCCCTCTAGTTTCTTTTACTGAGCTTTGTTGAATAACCGCATTGTATGAATTGTCATTATAAATAGTGTAACCAGCCTTGGCTTTGTTTTGTTTCCCGCGTTTATTTTGGGAGAGCCCTAGGAGAGCCAAGCTGGAAATTGTGGCCTCCTGAAAGCCTGTACGCCGGGTAGAAAGGCGCTGTTTGCGCAGCTCATCGAAGGTTTGGCAGTAGCCGATGATACCGGAGACAGTCTGGGGATCTTTGGCGACGAGCATCGGGAAGGCATCATCCTCAATGCCTTTCATAATATGTCTGATCTTGTCGGCCTCGCTCATAGAAGGGTTGACACGCTTGCAGAGGTCGACGACATCTTCTATATAACTGGTGCAGCTTTCGCCGGTTTGCTGGGCCCGACTTCGCAAGCGTTGCTCGGCGCGAAGCTTTCGCACGGCGGGACGGCCAAACACTTCTGTCAGGCTGGTTTTTAGAGCTGCCCTGCTTGAGATGTCAGCCTCGTGGTTTCGAAACCAGAGATTGGCTACGTCGCTCAAGTAAAAGATAACGTTGGTGAGTTTGGCGGTATCGTCCCACTTATTGTATGCGCTTACGCTTTAATAGGAGGCCAACCAATCCTCCAGATCCGTGTCATCTGTGCCGCTGAAGATGGTCGGGTCACGCTGCCGCGCGGCACCGGAACAGAAGACAGCCAACGGAAGCGGTGAAGCTGTTTGGGTGACGGTCTCAGGCATTGCAGAGGCGGCAGGCAATGCGCGGGTGCGAAGCTCCAGGGAGAAGGATCGTTGGCACCTCCACCACTTGTAATGATGAACGTCTTGCAAAGCACGACGTCGCTAACAACCAGCGGTACAGTCCAGGTACAGACCAGAGGCAGCCGTCAGTCCAGAGCACGCACGAGGAACGGAAGGAAGGAAGGAAGGCCTCAGACGTTGCTGGCACATATCCACTACGGGGGAGTCGCCAAGACACAGGCGGTTAATTACTGGATACAGGAAATTTTTGACGGGAAAAGCAGTGGAAATAGTATGTAGTCTGATAGATTGGAAGAGGGAAGGAAAGGGGTCCAGTTAACTTGGAGATCGAAGACGGGACAATTGCTTAATGTACATAATAGTACACAATGCCTGTAATGTTGCAATGTCTTACTGACTGAGATCGGGAAAAAGAAATTAGGAACGCAGCGTTCGGCGCTTCTCGTCGTCTTCTTCGTTAACCGCCAACTTCTGAAGATTCCGGAGCCGAAGGCCAGTCTTACAATATCATATATATCCATTATGCTAAAATTCCTTTCTTAGAATGCAGTATCTACAAATAAAATAAAAAAATGAATATATGCCGCTGGTTGTTCCAATGCATTCTATGGCATCCGTTGTCGCGCTTTTCCCAATAGTCCATCATGTCCTTGCCTTCGCTTTTTGCTGCTTCACAGGTTACGCTTCGCAACAAGTGCGCAATAATTAGGTGTGTGGGTTCCAGTGTACGCGTGTGAGAACGAGAGAGAGAGAGAGAGTACTTGATAAAAAACTCTTCTGCCAATGCTCGCACAAAATAAAACTAAAGGGTAAACTAGTTTTCGGGTGCTGTTTTCTTTACTACTATTACTTCATACGTCATGACTTCAGTTGACTCAGGTCTCCCGTAGTCGTGGTGATAATATTAGAAAATGAGTTGTGACAACTTTGCCGCCACTGGCGCAAGGACCAACGGATACGGCCTTTGTCTTGCCATGGTCGTAGTCTGGCTAATCATGGCCACGATGATGATGATGACGACTTAGTGCGAGCCATTTTTAAATTAACCCGAGCGTGAAGCACTTCCGGCGCAGCCTTTACCCTCCCGCAGAGCTTAAGATGGAAGCTATTTTGCGCTCCGGACTTCGATTCTCGGCGACACACTGCGCCCAGCCTCGGCTGCTGTAGCTGCGAACGAGACAATTGCAGCGGACCTTTGCACCCGGCACTTATCAACGTGGGTCTTCACTTACGCGCCCGTAGCCCTTGGGGTCGTGGATAAGCGGTTATTTTCTTGCAACGAGTGGGCCGTGCAACGATATATGTAGCGCCGAACAACCGTGCAATCAACGGACCTGCGAGGCCGCATCAGTGACGTACGGCACACATATGCATCGTTCAGGGACTTTTATGTAATTCTTGCTTTTCTTTCGAGTGCGGCACTAGACGGAGGAACGAGGAAGCGGTTAAGATCGCTATATTTTTTTTACATTAACAGTTGTATGTGGAAGCCGGCGTGGTGGCTCGGTGATTATTGTGCCCGACTCGACTACTGACCCGAAATGCGCGGGTTCGATCCCATCAGCGCCAGTCGCATTTCAATGGCGGCGAATGTCTAAAGGCCCTTGGACTGCGCGATGTCAACGCTCGTTAATGACCCCCAGGTGGTCGAAATTACCCGGAACCCTCCACTACGGCGTCCCTCATAGCTAGAGTTGTTTTTAGACGTAAAACCCCATAAGCCAAATTAAACCAGCTATACGTGGGGCTTCCTATTGGGTACGTGTATTATTATGTCGTAAAAAGAATACAGCTCGTGTTGTCATGCTACCCACTGCATACGCGTGTTCCTGTTCCTGTGGGGTCACGGTGATCAAAATAGGCCCGACACATGTGAGCCCTAAAACTGGTGATTTGCCTATTGGGATATAGTAAGGTAATGGGGGGGGGAATGTTATGAGAGTCAGGCGAGAATTTTGACCATATTATGTTGGTGACTTCAAAATTAACGCTTAATAAGGAAATACTTTCTTGCCTCGAACGCCCTCCCTTCCCCCCCCCCCCCCCCCCCCTCGGTATCATTGGCTCCCACAAAAGACTAGACATAATTTGAAGACAAATGCTATAGTTTCAACCCTCAGGCTCTAAGCAGGGCTAAATTCTATATATGGGCTAGTTGGTTCATACTTGAGTCATAAGAGGCCAGCGCAAAAAAAATACGGCACAGAACGCAGCAGAAATACAGAACACAGGATGGGCGCTGTCCTGTGTACTGTGTTCTGTGTTATTGCTGCGTTCGGTGGCGTTTTTTTTTTTTTGCGCTGCCCTGTTATGTTCTATACAAGGCTTAAAATTTACTCTTACCTACGGCATATTAGCTCCTTGGTTATGCCGTTTAGTAGCTGAGTCCCAGGTCGCGTAATCGAACTCCGGCCGTGGCAGCTAGATATTGGAAAAGTGAAATGGACAAAAACGCCCGTAGGTAGCGAAATGCCGGTTCAGGTTAGAGCCCTCGTGCAGCCTCAGGCCATTAACCGCGACATAGCATCAATAATCTGTGTTCTCCTCCTTCCGTTGAAGCCTTTAATTTCTACCAGAGCGTCAAATTCAAGCAATCAGTTTTCTAAGGCCTCCACTATATAACGAGCTAAAATGATCGAGTAGCCTCCCTCACGCGTTGAGAGCTGAGCAGTATGCTCAAGTTTATTTCGTTAAGAGGAAAGTACTCTGCAAGAGCGATCCTTTGAACTTTGGCGCTTGTCCCAGGTCGCGTAATCGAACTCCGGCCGTGGCAGCTAGATATTGGAAAAGTGAAATGAACAAAAACTCCCGTAGGTAGCGAAATGCCAGTTCAGGTTAGAGCCCTCGTGCAGCCTCAGGCCATTAACCGCGAAATGCCATCAATAATCTGTGTTCTCCTCCTTCCGTTGAAGCCTTTAATTTCTACCAGAGCGTCAAATTCAAGCAATCAGTTTTCTAAGGCCTCCACTATATAACGAGCTAAAATGATCGAGTAGCCTCCCTCACGCGTTGAGAGCTGAGCAGTATGCTCAAGTTTATTTCGTTAAGAGGAAAGTACTCTGCAAGAGCGATCCTTTGAACTTTGGCGCTTGTCCCAGGTCGCGTAATCGAACTCCGGCCGTGGCAGCTAGATATTGGAAAAGTGAAATGAACAATAACTCCCGTAGGTAGCGAAATGCCAGTTCAGGTTAGAGCCCTCGTGCAGCCTCAGGCCATTAACCGCGACATAGCATCAATAATCTGTGTTCTCCTCCTTCCGTTGAAGCCTTTAATTTCTACCAGAGCGTCAAATTCAAGCAATCAGTTTTCTAAGGCCTCCACTATATAACGAGCTAAAATGATCGAGTAGCCTCCCTCACGTGTTGAGAGCTGAGCAGTATGCTCAAGTTTATTTCGTTAAGAGGAAAGTACTCTGCAAGAGCGATCCTTTGAACTTTGGCGCTTGTCCCAGGTCGCGTAATCGAACTCCGGCCGTGGCAGCTAGATATTGGAAAAGTGAAATGAACAAAAACTCCCGTAGGTAGCGAAATGCCAGTTCAGGTTAGAGCCCTCGTGCAGCCTCAGGCCATTAACCGCGAAATAGCATCAATAATCTGTGTTCTCCTCCTTCCGTTGAAGCCTTTAATTTCTACCAGAGCGTCAAATTCAAGCAATCAGTTTTCTAAGGCCTCCACTATATAACGAGCTAAAATGATCGAGTAGCCTCCCTCACGTGTTGAGAGCTGAGCAGTATGCTCAAGTTTATTTCGTTAAGAGGAAAGTACTCTGCAAGAGCGATCCTTTGAACTTTGGCGCTTGTCCCAGGTCGCGTAATCGAACTCCGGCCGTGGCAGCTAGATATTGGAAAAGTGAAATGAACAAAAACTCCCGTAGGTAGCGAAATGCCAGTTCAGGTTAGAGCCCTCGTGCAGCCTCAGGCCATTAACCGCGACATAGCATCAATAATCTGTGTTCTCCTCCTTCCGTTGAAGCCTTTAATTTCTACCAGAGCGTCAAATTCAAGCAATCAGTTTTCTAAGGCCTCCACTATATAACGAGCTAAAATGATCGAGTAGCCTCCCTCACGCGTTGAGAGCTGAGCAGTATGCTCAAGTTTATTTCGTTAAGAGGAAAGTACTCTGCAAGAGCGATCCTTTGAACTTTGGCGCTTGTCCCAGGTCGCGTAATCGAACTCCGGCCGTGGCAGCTAGATATTGGAAAAGTGAAATGAACAAAAACTCCCGTAGGTAGCGAAATGCCAGTTCAGGTTAGAGCCCTCGTGCAGCCTCAGGCCATTAACCGCGAAATGCCATCAATAATCTGTGTTCTCCTCCTTCCGTTGAAGCCTTTAATTTCTACCAGAGCGTCAAATTCAAGCAATCAGTTTTCTAAGGCCTCCACTATATAACGAGCTAAAATGATCGAGTAGCCTCCCTCACGCGTTGAGAGCTGAGCAGTATGCTCAAGTTTATTTCGTTAAGAGGAAAGTACTCTGCAAGAGCGATCCTTTGAACTTTGGCGCTTGTCCCAGGTCGCGTAATCGAACTCCGGCCGTGGCAGCTAGATATTGGAAAAGTGAAATGAACAATAACTCCCGTAGGTAGCGAAATGCCAGTTCAGGTTAGAGCCCTCGTGCAGCCTCAGGCCATTAACCGCGACATAGCATCAATAATCTGTGTTCTCCTCCTTCCGTTGAAGCCTTTAATTTCTACCAGAGCGTCAAATTCAAGCAATCAGTTTTCTAAGGCCTCCACTATATAACGAGCTAAAATGATCGAGTAGCCTCCCTCACGTGTTGAGAGCTGAGCAGTATGCTCAAGTTTATTTCGTTAAGAGGAAAGTACTCTGCAAGAGCGATCCTTTGAACTTTGGCGCTTGTCCCAGGTCGCGTAATCGAACTCCGGCCGTGGCAGCTAGATATTGGAAAAGTGAAATGAACAAAAACTCCCGTAGGTAGCGAAATGCCAGTTCAGGTTAGAGCCCTCGTGCAGCCTCAGGCCATTAACCGCGAAATAGCATCAATAATCTGTGTTCTCCTCCTTCCGTTGAAGCCTTTAATTTCTACCAGAGCGTCAAATTCAAGCAATCAGTTTTCTAAGGCCTCCACTATATAACGAGCTAAAATGATCGAGTAGCCTCCCTCACGTGTTGAGAGCTGAGCAGTATGCTCAAGTTTATTTCGTTAAGAGGAAAGTACTCTGCAAGAGCGATCCTTTGAACTTTGGCGCTTGTCCCAGGTCGCGTAATCGAACTCCGGCCGTGGCAGCTAGATATTGGAAAAGTGAAATGAACAAAAACTCCCGTAGGTAGCGAAATGCCAGTTCAGGTTAGAGCCCTCGTGCAGCCTCAGGCCATTAACCGCGACATAGCATCAATAATCTGTGTTCTCCTCCTTCCGTTGAAGCCTTTAATTTCTACCAGAGCGTCAAATTCAAGCAATCAGTTTTCTAAGGCCTCCACTATATAACGAGCTAAAATGATCGAGTAGCCTCCCTCACGCGTTGAGAGCTGAGCAGTATGCTCAAGTTTATTTCGTTAAGAGGAAAGTACTCTGCAAGAGCGATCCTTTGAACTTTGGCGCTTGTCCCAGGTCGCGTAATCGAACTCCGGCCGTGGCAGCTAGATATTGGAAAAGTGAAATGAACAAAAACTCCCGTAGGTAGCGAAATGCCAGTTCAGGTTAGAGCCCTCGTGCAGCCTCAGGCCATTAACCGCGACATAGCATCAATAATCTGTGTTCTCCTCCTTCCGTTGAAGCCTTTAATTTCTACCAGAGCGTCCAATTCAAGCAATCAGTTTTCTAAGGCCTCCACTATATAACGAGCTAAAATGATCGAGTAGCCTCCCTCACGCGTTGAGAGCTGAGCAGTATGCTCAAGTTTATTTCGTTAAGAGGAAAGTACTCTGCAAGAGCGATCCTTTGAACTTTGGCGCTTGTCCCAGGTCGCGTAATCGAACTCCGGCCGTGGCAGCTAGATATTGGAAAAGTGAAATGAACAAAAACTCCCGTAGGTAGCGAAATGCCAGTTCAGGTTAGAGCCCTCGTGCAGCCTCAGGCCATTAACCGCGACATAGCATCAATAATCTGTGTTCTCCTCCTTCCGTTGAAGCCTTTAATTTCTACCAGAGCGTCAAATTCAAGCAATCAGTTTTCTAAGGCCTCCACTATATAACGAGCTAAAATGATCGAGTAGCCTCCCTCACGCGTTGAGAGCTGAGCAGTATGCTCAAGTTTATTTCGTTAAGAGGAAAGTACTCTGCAAGAGCGATCCTTTGAACTTTGGCGCTTGTCCCAGGTCGCGTAATCGAGCTCCGGCCGTGGCAGCTAGATATTGGAAAAGTGAAATGAACAAAAACTCCCGTAGGTAGCGAAATGCCAGTTCAGGTTAGAGCCCTCGTGCAGCCTCAGGCCATTAACCGCGAAATAGCATCAATAATCTGTGTTCTCCTCCTTCCGTTGAAGCCTTTAATTTCTGCCAGAGCGTCAAATTCAAGCAATCTGTTTTCTAAGGCCTCCACTATATAACGAGCTAAAATGATCGAGTAGCCTCCCTCACGCGTTGAGAGCTGAGCAGTATGCTCAAGTTTATTTCGTTAAGAGGAAAGTACTCTGCAAGAGCGATCCTTTGAACTTTGGCGCTTGTCCCAGGTCGCGTAATCGAACTCCGGCCGTGGCAGCTAGATATTGGAAAAGTGAAATGAACAAAAACTCCCGTAGGTAGCGAAATGCCAGTTCAGGTTAGAGCCCTCGTGCAGCCTCAGGCCATTAACCGCGACATAGCATCAATAATCTGTGTTCTCCTCCTTCCGTTGAAGCCTTTAATTTCTACCAGAGCGTCAAATTCAAGCAATCAGTTTTCTAAGGCCTCCACTATATAACGAGCTAAAATGATCGAGTAGCCTCCCTCACGCGTTGAGAGCTGAGCAGTATGCTCAAGTTTATTTCGTTAAGAGGAAAGTACTCTGCAAGAGCGATCCTTTGAACTTTGGCGCTTGTCCCAGGTCGCGTAATCGAACTCCGGCCGTGGCAGCTAGATATTGGAAAAGTGAAATGAACAAAAACTCCCGTAGGTAGCGAAATGCCAGTTCAGGTTAGAGCCCTCGTGCAGCCTCAGGCCATTAACCGCGACATAGCATCAATAATCTGTGTTCTCCTCCTTCCGTTGAAGCCTTTAATTTCTACCAGAGCGTCAAATTCAAGCAATCAGTTTTCTAAGGCCTCCACTATATAACGAGCTAAAATGATCGAGTAGCCTCCCTCACGCGTTGAGAGCTGAGCAGTATGCTCAAGTTTATTTCGTTAAGAGGAAAGTACTCTGCAAGAGCGATCCTTTGAACTTTGGCGCTTGCGTCAGGTCGCGTAATCGAACTCCGGCCGTGGCAGCTAGATATTGGAAAAGTGAAATGAAC